>NW_026273342.1:42500-55000 GCF_020536995.1 Dreissena polymorpha | reverse complement strand
TTTTTATCGTATCGCATAAAAATGTTCGCACCATTAACTGATTCGATTCGATTGCCGAAAGTAAAAAGATCCTCACCATTGAATGCATTCATGCAAGATTTCAAGTAATGGCTTTTTGTGTTGAATATGTTGACGCACTTAAGAAAATATATATTTTCAAGTCAGAAAGAGTTTGTAAATAAACCATTCACCGTCGTAAATCTTGTGGAGACGTGGGGTATTTCAAAATTGCTGGTAAGATCGCAATAAGTCTTAAAAGTCTTAAAAGTTACTGAACCGTTGTGTAGCTACTTTGATTACACTTCAAAAAATAAATTATGTTTTGAGGGTCGAGTATTAAACTGCTGTTTCTGATAAATAAATGCATGACAGCTACAATAGGTTAACGTCAAATGTAACATATATTTGAAACTAGTAAGACAATGTTTTATACAATCGAAGCGGAAAAAAAGGGGGAAAAGTTTTATAATTTGGTTGAATATGCTTTGCTACTTTTAGAAAAAAAAAAACATTTTTTTTTTTAATAAATACATATTGACTATAGCTAAACCATACAAGATATTTAAAAAAAAAATATACGGTGAACTTAATGTAAACTACTTTGTTTACATGTTTTAAAAATACAATAGTTTGTGTTTACTAAAACAAACATCTTGATGAAGGCTTTACACGTCTAGGGTAAACAAATATTTAACACGCTGAAAAGCCGTTTGTTTTGTTTGAAGTATGTGGAAATTTTGAAATAGACTTATGTCCGGCGCCCGTCATTGTAAGGTGTTTGTCGTTACCTATATTCTACAGAACAGTCCCCGATCCGCATTTGAATCTGATCTTTAGGGAACATTGTCATAATGTTATCTTGACGATATATATTCCAAGTATTAATCTGATTTACGTGCAACCATTTGTTTCAAACTAATCAAAGCTCAAGCAAGACCATATTGCAACTATCAAAGCCACATTTGATCAAACTTTGTCTGATTGTTGATACTTACTCATTGTTGATATAAAACCAAACTAAATTGTATTACGCAGTAAAGGCCGAGTGTTTACAATTGTGTTTAAATATCGGAATAGAGCGTCTGAACCGATGGTATAACGTCGGAATATTAATGCTGTATTTGAGTCTTTCGTTACATTATATAGCATTTAAAACAATTACATGTATTACCATAACAACTATTATGGTATTCACTATTTTGATACAGCTGCGGTATTCTTGAAAAAAGTAGCACTTCTATAGGACTATTTCCACTTCTGAGCATAATAGAATCTAGCAAGTATACACATTTACTTTTTGAAAATGAAATATGCACTGGACAACAAAATATTGTCCATGTTCATGCGGGGGTTTAACAGATGTGTTCAAATAGTTTTACGCCTATGATCATGAAATGTCTCATGTTGTTTTGAGTTGCGTAATAGATGCTTTTCTTTTACTGTCGTGAACTGAACACTCTTCGACAATACGAGTTGACCCTCTGAAATATATTCAAGAACACTGACTGCAAGTATGTGTCTCGTGTGTAGCAATTGTGTATGTTAACAGTAAATACATATAAATCTGAATTTGAATTGATGTGTTCTTATGTTAAGACGTTTAAAAAGTCTTTGCGGCGAAGCGTAATATCTCACAAGTCGGTTTAATTGGCAATTCACATCGGTCGGATTGAAACACATCAAGCACATCTAACGGCTCCTTTATTTAAAAGTGTTGTAAAACTTATAATGATATTTACTTATGATTATTTGAATTTGCTAGAGGATACATTTTAAAATTTAAAACCATCTTTAATTGTTACGTCCACCCTTTTAACATATATCACACTATTATCGTGCCTTCTTAATGTGTTATTGATATCTAAAAGACATTATGTTTTATTGGCTATTGACGATTGAGTAACATGCGTATTACTTGATATAAACTACGTAAGCGTTTTTGACATAAGTATTTTCACCAAATATCCACTGAAATTTCGATTGCCACTGCCCCTGTCATTTAACCCAACCTAGTTAAATTAATAATGTATACCTTCGTTATTACAAAGGATTTAACAAATAGTATCAATGCTCTGAAGCTATAATGCGTGATTCTCAAAAAAATTTCTAATGATACATTGCCATTGTCATATTAACGAGACGATACGTCAACAATTCCCCTCAAACTACTTCAATGTTTTACAAAAGACTATTATATTTCAAACAGAAATTAAACATAATGAAACAAATGAGACGAAAACACCCTACCATTTATATACAAAACATCAACACAAAAAATCCTGCTCTGCAACACACACAAAAAGGACATAAATATTGAATATTAAATATAGTATTCCCTATATACAGTCATTATGTAACCCAGCCAGACAACGGGGGTTGAACCCGGGACATCCCGGTACAGGCAGACACTCTAACCTGTCACTATAAATCTGCATCCTACACCAAGGCAACGTGTGTTCCCCGTATAGCAAAACCTACTACACTTCCCGCGCCCTAATTTCGAAATTCTTTCTTAAATTTCCTACTGCCATGACGTAGGACTTACCACAACCATATGCGGGTATTAAACGTTGTTCATAAATGTAACCCAGTCAGAAAACTCCCCGACCACAATTGGCATTGAACACAGGATCACCCGGTCAGACAGACACTCTACCGAGTCATTTTGACATTACAACACTTAAGCACACTATTTTCAAATGCACCACAAATTTGTATTATTGGCAACATTCGACTAATACTGACTACGGAATAACCTAGATTTTTAAAACCCCTTATATGTGGTAACATACCCTGTTGAAGCAATTAACATTCTATCGAAATCACATAACGTATCGGCCGTTATTATTTGAAAGAAACACCTGTTGATGGAAGACATGGGACAGCGTAGTATATACCTTTATATAAGATGGGTTCTCTAACGAAAATAGATTTCCGGATGACGTCTTCTGAATATAATACAAGCTTGACATAAATTTACTCTTCTTACATGGCTGCGTTTATGACTTTGTTTCACGTATATACGGGCACGATTACCGTATTTTAGTTAAGCATTTCTTTAATCTATATCAACCGCTTTAAATACGGAAACATATCTATTGAAACAATAACCAACATTATCTTATTCAGATCAATGCCAAGTGCTTGTTCTTGAGAAATATGGTCAACGAAAAACTCGAGGTTATATCATGTATTTATAGACCCACTGGTGAAATGTCTTATTCTAATGCGTGCGTCGGGTTAAGTGTAGTCAGCAATACCAGTGAGTTATGAATATAGATTTTCAAAACAAAATGACACAAGTTTCATGTTAAACAATTAGCAATAATGGCACTGCTAACAAATTCACCTTATTAACACGTTTACTTTCACTTTTTCACTTGTGGTTTACCTCAATATGTTTGCTGTTGTGTAACTGTTACTTTTTGGAACAGGCGTTTTAACAGTATATAGAACGTGGAAGAACACGTATATTATTATTGTTGTACTAAGCTGTTATGCTTAAATTTAAAAATTTATAAAAACAATCGAGTGAATTATAAATTGTCAACATTATCCATCAAACAAATGGTATTGACTGTGAATATACGTAATTAAAGTAAAAATGAACTAAACTATAAATTCATCAAACAAAACTCACACTTTTACCTTGAAATATTACTAAAAATCCACATCATGCAAAAATTATAAAATATGGTTACATTAAAAACTGGTTTTTAAAAATATAATTGTATTCAAATTGTTTATAATAACCAGTAAGTAGATGAAATGGTTTCAGGTGGGTGATTAACCATTTAAAAGTCATATTTATTTTAAACTTATTTATTATAGCGCAAGTGAATCTCAAGTCTAAGTCTGATTGAAATGTTCTCGAGACCGGTTGCCGTGTATAACCAGTAATTTGTGTATTTTTGATAGGGTATCGAAGGAACAATCCCACAATTGGGATCAAAGCTATGATCCTCCGGTGGATAGACGGACACGCCTTCCACTACTCCATGACAGAACAAGTATATGCAGCTCATTTTCAAATACATGGGAACAATATTTAAAATATTGCTTTAGAAATAATATTTCATGAAGAGTGTATGGGTTAATCAAGTTACAGAACACTTCAAAAATAAGAATCATATTCATCCATTTTTTAGAGCAATTTCTACTTATTATCGTAGAAAAAGTATGTTCAAACGTATTCCTCACTTCAGTTTTCTGAATATCACATACATAAAAAACCACAGTGATTTTATAACGATAGTTATGCACATGACTTGCTGTTTTTGACTCATAAGGGTTACTAGTCAAGTAGGATTGCAAACCTGTTTCCATATCTCAATCAACTTCGAAGATGTAACTTGATGAACTGTTAAGACGTTATCCTTTTTGTAATCACATATATTACTGGGCCCTGCGAGGAAACCTGAAGTTTGTTTTAACAAATATCCGAGTCGCCGAACGCACAATGAAACGTAGACGTCTTCCAAATGGAAGAAAGGCACTTGCGGAGAAACATGGTAAATATCCGACACGACTTTAATGCTGGTCATGTATCCAGTCCCTGAACAAAAGCCTGGAAAAAACTCCTCCGGATAAGAACTGAAGGAGGCGTACCATTTAGAACGTTTATCTCTGATCGGTGATGCTTTTTGGTGACAATAGCCGGTCAGCCCTGTTTGTAAATAGTTTGCCATACCGGTTCCCGACAACATTTTTATTATCGAAGGAACATTGACCCACATGTCGTCATCTGTTTTCATAACAAATTTTACATTAGAACATTTTGTGGCGGCCCATTTAAATCCCATGATGGTTTTATATGTTAGATTATTGTAACTGTCTATAAAGGTCTCCTGAACGATATCGTGATATATTTCATTTTCCCTCATCACAGATTCTTGTAAACTGTTTTCTGCTGTTTTTCCTAACAGGAAAACGTGCCTTGCATTTGCAGTATTGTTATTAGTGTATGACAACCACGTCCGCCGTATCGTCTGTCGATTTAAGACATTATGATGCACAGTGGTAACGAATATCAGAAGATCTAAGTGTTCGCTTGTGTCCAATGTGTCGCAGATGTGGTCGTTCTGAATAACATATTCAAAATCATGTTTAAAACAATTATTGCATTCACTCTGGCGCTCTGTGGAATTACGTGTCGTGCCATTAGTGGTTGATTCGGTTCGTGTTAAATTCAGATCAACAAATGCATCTTTTTTGTAAGTGGTTACATTAAGTGGCAGATGTGGCTGGCTGGAAGCTATGGTTGTTTTAAGTATATCCGCTTCAAGGTCGAAACGAACATTTTGCTTCTTTTCGAATCGTAAGTCACTGTTCGCGGTAGTTGATAATTGGAACGGTCCGATTGCTTTAAATACGGTTGAGTTTGTAAAGTTGAAGTAAAACGCATGATTTGATACATTTGTCGTGTCTGACTGTCTTGTTTTTGATATTGCGTTAAGAGTATAAAATAAAATAGATGATTCAAATAAAAGGAACAGGAAACACACAACAATCAGTGTAAAAAAACATAACAATAAACCACGGGCGGTCATTCGACATTTACAAGCCCTCAAAGTTGTGGTCGTTCCGTGCATATTGAGATATGGATGAGAGATGTTCATAGTGCAAAATTAACAAATTAATGACACGACACATTGGGCATGTGTGTTCTTAGCAGTTTCCGTTTTCATTCATTTTCCATCGCTGTTTCCAACCGGACACCGTAACAAATAATTGGGTCTGAAACAAATAAAATATGCTAAGTATTTACTATTTACTATGGACTATAACGTTATCACAATTAATATTCAAGCGAAACAGAACATTTTATCAAATTCCTGGTGTCGATTCATGCAAACAATACAAATATCTGGCAATAATTGTTTTTTACGTTTCAATGCTGCAAATACTGGTAAAAACATTAGTTGCAAACTATAATTTTGTATAAATAAGTTCAAATTTTAATCGATATTGCGCTCCAAAAATCTTCATGACTATTAGCGAAATCATTTATCTTTTTAATGTTTATCCTTTCTGGTGTAACAAATAGTGTAGTCAGTTCCATTATGTGTGTGTTTATTGTTTGTATCTGTTTGTTGCTTCTGTTACTTTTAAGGAGATCCTCCTTATTGCATTCGAATCGCACTTTCTCGTACATATTACTATAGTTGATTGGGCGATGCTTTTTGTGAATGTGTTCCCTTAAACTATTATAATTAAATTGAAGACGCATACAGTGTAAGAATTAAATACTTCAAATATGTAAACATTTCAAAGATCAAAATTGTGACATATTCTGTGTTCAAGATACAAGACCATTTTCAAGAGAATTGGCATGATTGATTATGATTTTCTTTGAACCTGTGACAATGTCAATTGACTCTACGTATTTGCTAGGTTACTTGTTTTCATTTTCATTTAAACGATATGCACATTTTATTTCATGTGCAAAATGCGTACAATTTTTCGGAATGTCGTTTTCGGATTAAGTATTTATCGTCGATTATATTATATTTTCGATGTTCTTTATAGAAAAAATAGACTTACAAATACACGTGCGGTGATACGGACGGTGCAGAAAAATCTTTACCAATTTCCTTTCATGAGGCAAAAGACTTAGAGCTTTATTTGATAATTACCTTTCAGTTTGGTATATGTCGGAGTTCAATGTCAAAAAAAAAATACTAAAAAAAAATAAAATCCCTACCTACCTACCAACCCAAATTTACCTGGGTCGGGTTATGCCAAACAAACATATTTTTAAGGATGGCCTAATAGACTCGGCATAATTCGTTCATGGTCAATAAAGCTGACGGGACACAATTGATTTCATACCGTATTAAAACAGTTTCAAAACGTAAGTTTGAAAAAAAAAGTTTTAATACCTTGTTGATATAGAACTAGCAATTAACTTATTTACATAATTACTTTGATGATAAAGCGAATCTCGGTTGTTCCTTTATTAGAGACACCAGCCCATGTCATGAAACGCTTCGCGAAAGAGTCGGGCTTAGCTCACTTAATTTTATCGCTTTTAATTGTTTCGATTTTATCAGAAAGAATACTTTGCTGCGCCCATACGAACCACCGAAGTATAAAAAATCGCCTCATCAGAAGTAACAACTTGTGTTCCATCTTCCACCACTAACCTTAATGTATAACTGTCATGATACAACCCTCATCTTCTTTATTTGCGCCATACTAAGCTGAGGACATTTGGATTGTTTTCTTCGTTCAGCTTCCCATGTTTGTTTATGATAATTTTATAAACAGTTCATTTGGATATGTCTTTAAAGGCGAAATCTAAATTGTGTTTGGTGGATAAATTGTGACGAGCATATGATTGATTTTTCTGTTCACGCCCGGTGTGGCCACATTTCAAAGATGTCTAATCTTTGGCATATGAAAACTAGCGTTGATATATTAGTGCTTGTGTCAAATATTATCCCGAATTGTGTTGATGGAGCCCAATAAAAAAGAATATCCAATTGCCTTTGACCCATTTTGAATTTGAATATAGACGTATGTTAAGTCCATCTTCCCCGTCCACTGAAGCACACATTTTACACGCAACATGCTATTAATGACGAATATAAAATGTTGTAACTCCAATATTATGTATTGCCCAGATAGAGTTAGAGCAATCTAAACGGGTTTTTGACACGGCAGTGTCGGGGTGTGTATACCTATTATGATCAAATACAACCTAGGCGCCTCTCGAATATGTTAAATAAATAGTTGTTAGGGTAAAGGTAATTCATTCAGGACGCACTCACAGCATGACATTCATAAAACCTATCCGGAACATCAATTGAAGTTTACGACATCATATTTCAATTTAAATAAGAACAAGGAACTATGTTATTATTGTTTCATGAGCTTTTTGTGTCGTAAGTTAACGGTAAAATGTGTATAAACCCAACATATGCATATTTATACAAAATACTATTTAAATTGAGAATTACAACAATGGTGGGTAAAATAAATAAACCTTCTTATACAATCTTTAATAAGCAAACATGGCTTTTCCATTGCAATAACGAATGTCAAAATGTACATTCTACTTGTCGGTATTTTTTTTTAATATCGCTAAAGCAACTAAATTAAGAAGTTGCATGAATTTGGTTGCATTTGCGTTCAATTTGGTAACAATTGCTGTCATCATTACGTATATGTGTATTTGTCATGATAAACAGTGGTACTGAAAGTAAATGAAATGCGACATATACATATATATCGCCTGATTCCTAGTCGCAGATGCGGTATGCTGAAACTGAAACAGCAACACATAGCGCTTATAGACTCTGCAAGATGAATGTGTTTGTTTTGACAATTGCCCGCGTGATAGAAGCCTCAATCAGTATGTTTGCAGGTGGGTCTTTCAGTGACCATTTCTTGGAAGATCAATTTACTTGTACAAACAGCTCCAAATTCTTCTCAAATCACACATATACGTTATATTTAACAACGAAGACTGGCAAATTTAAAGTATGTTGTATTTCGCCTCTAGTTAAGAAATGGTGATACGCTTGAATATGTTTTCTATATTTTTAAGGTATTTGGCTCTCAGTGTGAGATTGTATCACAAACAAAAAACAGTAATGCGAGGTGTATTTTAACCATTAACTTAAATATAAAGGCGGTACATAAATTTATTTTATCCCATACATAGAATGTGAAATGTTTAGTAGTTCATCATCATCATCATCATCATCATCATCATCATCATAATCATCATCATCATCATCATCATCATCATCATCAACAACAACAACAACAACAACATCATCATCATCAACATCAACAACAACAACAACAACAACATAATAATAATAATAATAATAATAATAATATTTATTATTATTATTATTATTATTATTATTATTATTAGTAGTAGTAGTAGTAGTAGTAGTAGAAGTAGTAGTAGTAGTAGTAGTAGTAGTAGTAGTAGTAGTTTTTTTTTATTATGATGACTTTTATAATTATTATTATTATAATCAGTATGATGCTGATTATTATTATTATACTTAACTATTTTGTTTGTCCTTCTATTTTTATTATTATTAACTTGTTCTATAATAATTATAATTATTTATTATTATTTTATCCAAATAAGTATCTCTAACGAAGCGCAAATAGAAATAAGCTTTGATCAGCTTCATGATTGACGAAACATACACATTTTTATGAACTTCAAAATTAACCTACTTCAACATGTCAGAGCTGCTACTTGATATAATCTCCTGAATGCGAATGACTTACGCATAATCGAATCGTTGATTACATTTTAATAAAATCTTTAACAAAAAACGCGTTAAACACCATCGTACTTTTTATATAGGTAAACGTTTTCTCAAAGTAATTCATACGCGCTTAAGGATCAAATCGCGTGCAGTAAGTAAAAACATTATCAAATCTCTACTTCGTTAATGTGGAGATATTGCATCTATTTACCATTTATGGTTTATGTGTCTTTATTTCAATTTAATGCTCACTATGTAAATGAACAGGATCTCCACGCTAACTAGCTGTGTTAAGCACGATATTCTGCTTTTTGCAATACGCATCTTTACGGAAATGAAATCACCGACACTTTTTTTCTAGTTCTCCTTAAATGTAGTTTCGAATCGACGATTTTGAATCGGCATACACAAAAAGTCTCTCTTAAGCGCCAAATGTGCATACATTACTCAATAATTACATTGCCAAAATACTCAGTTATTTGCGAATTCCAACGATGTTTTTTCACAAGTTCTCTAATACGGTGCTTCACAAATGTCCAGATTGCTTTTAAATATGCATTCAGTATGGTATTTCAACACGTGCTACCTTACGATGATACATGTATAGTTTGTGTTGGCGTGTACATGTGTTTGTGAATGTGTGCTAGAGTTTGTAAATATTTTCGGGTACATTAAATCAACGATAATATGAATAGGCGGAAGAGAACAATACATTTGATGAATCTCAAGTAAGGTTTCGGACCTATTCAGCTACAGATATTGTGCTTCGCCTACAAGCGATGCATAAAACATATTTGTCAAGAAAGAGGCGGATGAGATACCATTGCATACATATTGACTTTAGGAAGGCATTTGATAAATAGTCGACAATGTTATGTTTCAAGCACTTAATAAAAAGGGAATTAAATGTAATTTCAAGAGAAACATTCGATTAACGATGTGCGTGGATTAAAAAAGAACGTTTAACATTATGAAACTAAGCGGCATGGTCCCATTGCGTGAGTGTTATTTCTGGGTAGAAACAGTACTTAGTGTTTATAAGGAGATCTAAAGAACTCTTCCTCAGTGACGATCCAACCCCCTGCCAGGCGCTTAGCGAATACAATATCTATTACGCCTCGCTGTCAGTATTTTGTTGGTTTGAATAGTGTTTAGTATAATGAGCATGGTAATGTTTCACCTTAATCATAACATATTAAGAAAGTATATGTTATGTTAATAATGTTTAATTTTCTAAAGCAAATTGAACAGTCGCAAACAATGTATACTCAATCAAAATAAATAGAAACATAGGTATATGCGAATACAATCTTTTGCGAGGAAATATAGTAAATTTGGGCACAAGTAAAATATAATATGTATACGATCAGTTAATGTTAAGATTTGGCACATTCGAATATATACCGTATAAATATGTTTTCATTTGTATGAGTAATTTTTATAAGGAACTACGTTTTTCTTTAAGTATGTTTAATTATACGCCCGTCTATGACGGGACGTATTATGGTATACCCCGCGTCCGTCCGTCCGTCTGTTAATGTCGTACGCTACGTCAAATATCCTTTGACAGATTTTCTTCAAATTTTAACACAATCTTAATATTGCTAAACCCTGATCCCCTTTCGTTTTTGACGGAATTCTGAATTGTCGTTCCAGAGTTATGGGACTTTGTTCGTCAAAATTTCGTGATTTCATTGAATGTCCTACTGTAGCTATATAAAAATGTTAAAGTTGTTATAACTTTGGTATGCTTGGACCTAGAGTCTTGAAACTTGACATGAAGGTTGGCCAGAACTAGTAAGTAACCACTGGACATTTCAAGGTCATTCATTTGAAGGTCAAGGTCACTGTGACCTTGAATGTAAAAATGTTAAAGTTGTTATAACTTTGGTATGCTTGGACCTAGAGTCTTGAAACTTGACATGAAGGTTGGCCAGAACTAGTAAGTAACCCCTGGACATTTCAAGGTCATTCATTTGAAGGTCAAGGTCACTGTGACCTTGAATGTAAAAATGTTAAAGTTCTTATTTCATGTTATAACTTTGGTATGCTTGTACCTAGAGTCTTCAAACTTGAAATAAAGATTGGCCAGTACTAGAAGATGACCACTGGTCATTTCAATGTCATTCATTTGAAGGTCAAGGTCACTGTGACCTTAAATGTTAAAATGTTAAAATTGTTATAACTTTGGTATGCTTGGACATAGAGTCTTCAAACTTGACATGAAGGTTTGCAAGCACACTTAGATGACCACTGGTCATTTCAAGGTCATTCATTCTAAGGTCAAGGTCACTGTGACCTTAAATGTTATTGTTGTTCATGTATCCTACCGTAGCTCAAATATCCCCCGATGGATTTTTTATACGCCCGTCTATGACGGGACGTATTATGGTATACCCCGCGTCCGTCTGTCCGTCCGTCCGTCCGTCCGTCCGTCCGTCTGTTAATGTCGTACGCTACGTCAAATATCCTTTGACAGATTTTCTTCAAATTTTAACACAATCTTAATATTGATAAACCCTGATCCCCTTTCGTTTTTGACGGAATTCTGAATTGTCGTTCCAGAGTTATGGGACTTTGTTCGTCAAAATTTCGTGATTTCATTGAATGTCCTACTGTAGCTCAAATATCCTTCGATGGATTTTTTTTCAAATTTCAACACAATCTTAATATTGATAAACCCTGATCCCCTTTCGTTTTTGACGGAATTCTGAATTGTCGTTCCAGAGTTATGGGACTTTGTTCGTCAAAATTTCGTGATTTCCATGCTCATGTACTTATAAAATAAACCATGTATTCAAATACAAATAAACTGAAGTAAAAAAATGATTCAAAGGGTTATTTATTACCTTACTACTTCATTGGCGAACGACGGGCGTATCATGCGCTCATGGCGCAGCTTTTATTTTTCTATTCAAATGTGCAAAATAATGACGTGTATTACCAAATTTATAATGAAAGCTTAAACCTTTCAAATTTTATATCGACATGACGTTAAGTTGCGGATTCAGAAGCTATAAAGCTACCTTTTTAGAGAGCTGCTCACAAGATTAAATCGCGTTTTATTGGCAATTAACAAGTCGGTACATCAATCGAATATGGCGGTGGGAACCTTATTTTACAGTTGAATGCATTATACATACAATATGTTTCTAAAATGTCTTTCGCAGTAAGCCGATACCCTGGGTTGAGATAAATCGAATATAGCGGGGGGTTGGGGGACCGTGTTTTATAGTTGAATGTATTATACATGAAAGATGT